>NC_141556.1:5000-7500 GCF_036417535.1 Chlamydotis macqueenii | reverse complement strand
TTAGGGTTAGGGTTAGGGTTAGGGTTAGGGTTAGGGTTAGGGTTAGGGTTAGGGTTAGGGTTAGGGTTAGGGTTAGGGTTAGGGTTAGGGTTAGGGTTAGGGTTAGGGTTAGGGTTAGGGTTAGGGTTAGGGTTAGGGTTAGGGTTAGGGTTAGGGTTAGGGTTAGGGTTAGGGTTAGGGTTAGGGTTAGGGTTAGGGTTAGGGTTAGGGTTAGGGTTAGGGTTAGGGTTAGGGTTAGGGTTAGGGTTAGGGTTAGGGTTAGGGTTAGGGTTAGGGTTAGGGTTAGGGTTAGGGTTAGGGTTAGGGTTAGGGTTAGGGTTAGGGTTAGGGTTAGGGTTAGGGTTAGGGTTAGGGTTAGGGTTAGGGTTAGGGTTAGGGTTAGGGTTAGGGTTAGGGTTAGGGTTAGGGTTAGGGTTAGGGTTAGGGTTAGGGTTAGGGTTAGGTGGTTAGGGTTAGGGTTAGGGTTAGGGTTAGGGTTAGGGTTAGGGTTAGGGTTAGGGTTAGGGTTAGGGTTAGGGTTAGGGTTAGGGTTAGGGTTAGGGTTAGGGTTAGGGTTAGGGTTAGGGTTAGGGTTAGGGTTAGGGTTAGGGTTAGGGTTAGGGTTAGGGTTAGGGTTAGGGTTAGGGTTAGGGTTAGGGTTAGGGTTAGGGTTAGGGTTAGGGTTAGGGTTAGGGTTAGGGTTAGGGTTAGGGTTAGGGTTAGGGTTAGGGTTAGGGTTAGGGTTAGGGTTAGGGTTAGGGTTAGGGTTAGGGTTAGGGTTAGGGTTAGGGTTAGGGTTAGGGTTAGGGTTAGGGTTAGGGTTAGGGTTAGGGTTAGGGTTAGGGTTAGGGTTAGGGTTAGGGTTAGGGTTAGGGTTAGGGTTAGGGTTAGGGTTAGGGTTAGGGTTAGGGTTAGGGTTAGGGTTAGGGTTAGGGTTAGGTTAGGGTTAGGGTTAGGGTTAGGGTTAGGGTTAGGGTTAGGGTTAGGGTTAGGGTTAGGGTTAGGGTTAGGGTTAGGGTTAGGGTTAGGGTTAGGGTTAGGGTTAGGGTTAGGGTTAGGGTTAGGGTTAGGGTTAGGGTTAGGGTTAGGGTTAGGGTTAGGGTTAGGGTTAGGGTTAGGGTTAGGGTTAGGGTTAGGGTTAGGGTTAGGGTTAGGGTTAGGGTTAGGGTTAGGGTTAGGGTTAGGGTTAGGGTTAGGGTTAGGGTTAGGGTTAGGGTTAGGGTTAGGGTTAGGGTTAGGGTTAGGGTTAGGGTTAGGGTTAGGGTTAGGGTTAGGGTTAGGGTTAGGGTTAGGGTTAGGGTTAGGGTTAGGGTTAGGGTTAGGGTTAGGGTTAGGGTTAGGGTTAGGGTTAGGGTTAGGGTTAGGGTTAGGGTTAGGGTTAGGGTTAGGGTTAGGGTTAGGGTTAGGGTTAGGGTTAGGGTTAGGGTTAGGGTTAGGGTTAGGGTTAGGGTTAGGGTTAGGGTTAGGGTTAGGGTTAGGGTTAGGGTTAGGGTTAGGGTTAGGGTTAGGGTTAGGGTTAGGGTTAGGGTTAGGGTTAGGGTTAGGGTTAGGGTTAGGGTTAGGGTTAGGGTTAGGGTTAGGGTTAGGGTTAGGGTTAGGGTTAGGGTTAGGGTTAGGGTTAGGGTTAGGGTTAGGGTTAGGGTTAGGGTTAGGGTTAGGGTTAGGGTTAGGGTTAGGGTTAGGGTTAGGGTTAGGGTTAGGGTTAGGGTTAGGGTTAGGGTTAGGGTTAGGGTTAGGGTTAGGGTTAGGGTTAGGGTTAGGGTTAGGGTTAGGGTTAGGGTTAGGGTTAGGGTTAGGGTTAGGGTTAGGGTTAGGGTTAGGGTTAGGGTTAGGGTTAGGGTTAGGGTTAGGGTTAGGGTTAGGGTTAGGGTTAGGGTTAGGGTTAGGGTTAGGGTTAGGGTTAGGGTTAGGGTTAGGGTTAGGGTTAGGGTTAGGGTTAGGGTTAGGGTTAGGGTTAGGGTTAGGGTTAGGGTTAGGGTTAGGGTTAGGGTTAGGGTTAGGGTTAGGGTTAGGGTTAGGGTTAGGGTTAGGGTTAGGGTTAGGGTTAGGGTTAGGGTTAGGGTTAGGGTTAGGGTTAGGGTTAGGGTTAGGGTTAGGGTTAGGGTTAGGGTTAGGGTTAGGGTTAGGGTTAGGGTTAGGGTTAGGGTTAGGGTTAGGGTTAGGGTTAGGGTTAGGGTTAGGGTTAGGGTTAGGGTTAGGGTTAGGGTTAGGGTTAGGGTTAGGGTTAGGGTTAGGGTTAGGGTTAGGGTTAGGGTTAGGGTTAGGGTTAGGGTTAGGGTTAGGGTTAGGGTTAGGGTTAGGGTTAGGGTTAGGGTTAGGGTTAGGGTTAGGGTTAGGGTTAGGGTTAGGGTTAGGGTTAGGGTTAGGGTTAGGGTTAGGGTTAGGGTTAGGGTTAGGGTTAGGGTTAGGGTTAGGGTTAGGGTTAGGGTTAGGGTTAGGGTTAGGGTTAGGGTTAGGGTTAGGGTTAGGGTTAGGGTTAGGGTTAGGGTTAGGGTTAGGGTTAGGGTTAGGGTTAGGGTTA